>NC_086349.1:25217258-25257258 GCF_036324505.1 Eleginops maclovinus | reverse complement strand
TGGCACAAATACAGTAATTCAACATAATCCATTTCATAAATAGAAATGAACTTCAACAATATTCTTCTAAGTAATGTTTTCAAATAAAGTGTCAAACAATGCTTTGGTTTTAGTTTCTTTGTCTAAACTCATCGGGTAATTGGGTTATGAACAGGTACGCAAGCTACTTTAATATCTGAAGTTGAACATAGATGAGCATTTTTAGTAATCTATCTAGTCTAATTAAGTAAAACTCAATTAAACTCAACATCCCCATTGATCAAGACACTATGTTATTGTTTTCAGTTGATTTTTAGTTATCTAGGATTTGACAATGCCGAAGAATTGGTGGAGGACTCTTTAAGACTCTGGATCAGATCGGATAAGGAATATAATTAAGGACTGATCAGCAAAAGATGATTATCCATTGCAAATTTAATGGCAATCAGGCAGTTTTTCTACTGTAAAGATGACTAATTGGCCTGTAGGTGGTGCCAGAGGTAGTGCGGTCGTCTTTCAACCAGAAGGTTGTGGGTTCGATCCCAGCCCTTAGCAGTCAACATGTCGATGTATCCTTGAGCAAGATACCTAACCCCGATTTGTCCCCGATGGTGGTGTTAGAAAGGTAGTTACCTAGAGCAAAAAGTGTACTGCTCTGTATGAATGGGGTGAATGACATGTAGTATGTAAAGCGCTTTGAGGGGTCGAAAAGACTGGATAAAAGTACAAGTCCATTTACCAGAGGAAAGATCAAGGGCCAATTAAAAAGGTTGGTCCACAAAGAGGCAGGAATGTGAAGAAGGACTTTCTGTCAACGAGTGGACATTGCCTGAAAGAGTCCTCCAAAATAGTTAGGATTCACCCGAAGGGAAATATAGATACATATCAGAGTATGTGCTCTGCTTTTCATCTTTGGAAGGATGGTCAGTCCCCCTTAAGATGCAAAAATCAGTCTCTGCCTCGTCAACAATTGGTCGGTGGTTCAGAAACCCATCCATCATAACCATGTTTTATTTTAAATCTCACCACCACCTTGAAAGGAAAGGAGGTGTGGGCCATTGAGTGAAAGAGAGACACACCTGGCAAAGACCCTCTCTCTAATGATCGGACTTTCTAGTTATTTACTGTAACCAATAAACTTCCAATCCAATCCATTTTTGAGCCTTGTAATTCAACCAAATGCTCTCTAGGCTTCAACAGGAACGTAATGCAACCTGTTATACCGCCAGGCCGATAATTCACACCACATAAAGAGACATTTTAAGGACATGTAAGTTATTACAAGTGTCTTAAAATGGCTCGAGGATTTGCAGCACCAGCAGGGGAGTGCTGCTGTAACACAGGCCCCCTCTTGAGTCTTTCTAAGCTTCACTGCTGTGTTTGGAAACAGGGATGTGTAGCAATCAGCAACACTTAAACTGGGAACAGCAAAGCCCTGAAAAAACGGCACACAACAGCTGATCGCGGAACAGAAGTGAGTTTTAATGAGGAATGTATTAAAGAGGCTGCAGGTTGGAGGTGCAGACAGCAGGGGGGGAGTTGTTCAGTCCATGTGAAAGTGTTAAAATAACCTCGTACTGAAACGGAGAGCCTCCTGTTTAATCCCACCGCTTCTATCAATCCATCATTTCAGTTTAACTGCACACATACAATTGAAATATCACAACACACTGCCGTCCAAATCCTCACAATGCGCCCCGCCTGTGTGTAATATTACCAGTGAATGAAACACAGCGTGTGTCATTGCCTCATCATTACTGTCATTCACGCACGAGGGATTACGGAGACACAGAGAAAGGGATGATGGGAGATTACAACGGACTCTATTTTTGGGTTAAGAGGCAATTCTGCTCCATTACAACTTGGGTCTTATTTGTTTTGTCCATCAGTTGAGACAGTGAGACCTCATCGAGGTAATATGTGCTCAGTGACATCATTAAACGCAGGCAATCAGCTGATCAGGTTGGATAGGATAACATTACTACCAAATCTGTCGGTTGAAAACATCCATCATGGTTTATGCACACACACCTCCAACCTCTCATAGGAAAGTGTAGGAGACGCTGTCTATTTTTTTAAATGTATTAACACAAATTCAAGAGGTAAAGTGCCAGGATTCACTGTTGGCTGCTCTGATGAAATGGTACAGAAAGATACGTTTGATATTTCACTTTTAAAATACTATCTGTATTCGTTTTGACGTCCTGAATACCTGCGATTATCTCCCGTTTTCTCTACTGCTTTTTTATTGTTATGCTCCAAACACAATCATACTTGTATATGGAAACAAACTAGATCTGATGTTTCTACACCAGAGCTTCTACCCTGCAAGACAAGAGCAATTATCCGTCTTTCCAATAAACCAGGGAAATGCTGTTGCATCCTGTTAGCATTATATTGTGTATTGAGTAAATGCATATTCATACAGCCATGTTTTAGACACTGACTCAGGAATGTGAATTTGATTTGTCTCCTGTCAAGAATGCAGAGATTACAAGATGTATTGTCTCTGCAGATGTGATATCTGAAAACAGAAACGGCATCTAAGGGCGGCGGGGTTTATCGGTGGGTCGCGTGTTCAATGTTGTCATATGTGATGATGACAAAAGAGCTCAAATAAGAGCCAAGTGGTAATAAACTGGATTTAAAACAAAAGGGGAAAAGGGGAGGAATGAGAGAAGGAGAAATAGACTGCATGAGGGATTTAGAGTGGCCTCAGACATCTTTCCTCTGTTTTTATACTCTAGTTGTATTTGTGTGTATAATTGGCTTTGTCCTAATCAATATTTCTGGATGCATGATAAGCTACGCATAGTTATGTTTTATAGACAACAGTATATTGAAAATGTGAGTAAAACTGTAAGGTGTTATGGTCGTGCTAATAAAACCATTTGAATTTGAAAAAGGCAGAGACGTTTCAAAATGGTATTTTATTATTGATCATACTTTTGTACTTTTGTCTCTTGATGATTTACCAAATAAAGCCACTTTTAATTGAATGCAGATGAAATACAAGCAACACAATGTGACGCAATAGGAAATACTTATTATGTCAATAAGGCTTACATACACAATTATATACAAACATAGACATGGGTTGATGTTCATAGATAGTTTGGACTGATGGATACACGGCTGAATCCAGAAAACCAAAGACAGATAGACATAAACACAGAGATTAAAAGAATAGTGACAGTGGCATGAACAGTCAGTTTCCATAGATAGCCCACTCACACCCACACACACACACACACACACACACACACACACACACACACACACACACACACACAGGGTGAAGGAGGGAGAAGAGAGGGATGAGGACGGAGCCGATGTGGCTTTTGCTTCTGGACATCTGCTTATTCCATCCCGACCACATCAAGCCTTTTATGACCGTGCAACAAGACCGGCCCGACCAATCAGCAGCAGCGGAGGAGGTCACGTGTCGGGTCGACCTTCACAGGGAGGTGATAAAGTGAGGTGATGCTCAATGGACAAACTTATTCTGTCCTCCTGCACATCCTCTCAAACTACGCTGCAGCAACAACTAAAGCCACCGAAAGAGCTTCAGACAAGACCAGAGTGACCCGGCACAGTGAGTACCCCACCCCGCTTTCTGTGTCCCTTTCTCAGATTAAAGGGGACCAAAACTACAATACCCATAAGCCTCAGCAGTCCCATTTTTAAAAAATGTATCTACCAAGCTTTGCAGGGCTCAGTCTCCAAGTTCAGTAAGCTCAATTACCAATCAAGCTAAGGGGGAAACTGCTAGCGCCACCGGGGTCCAAAGAGCCCCAGATTTTATTGCATGTCTTCTGGTTTTTGGTCATTAGGTTGATTGCAAAATTAAATATTACTAATTTGAACGACTGAATCAGTTATGGTGGGTCCTGCATGTGTAAGTGTATGTTGTCAAAGTGACTCACCTACTTTAATTCCCTATTTCGTTTCATATGGTTGTAAAATATGTACATTTTTACCTTAACTTGTTATGTTTATATAAATATTAGGATTTATTAGATTTATTATTACATTATCATGTTTACAGAAATATATGAATTATATTTCTTTATGTTTTATTGTTTTATTGTTTTATTCTGACTTTAACTTTAAATACATATTTTTATTTTCTTCTTATTTATCTTTTATTTTATTTTATTCTTAATTGGAGCAAATATCGCAAAACCCAATTTCTCCTGTGATCAAAAAGGGTACATTTCCTTACTTATATTGTATTTCTTTAAATCACACTCTCCAAATAGTGTTATTACAGCAAATTGAAGCTGCAATTTAACTCCTGTGCAGCAGGTACCCACATGTGTTGTTCCTGATGACACATTTGAACCAGTTCTTTCGACACCCTAGCATTGATTTATTCAACATCCCACTATTGGTTTTACAGCCAAACAAATCTGAAGCTCTCTGATTGGATGAGTCTTGGGGTGCTATCTCGTTAACTTCTTTCTATCATGTTTGTTTTTGTGCAGACGGCTTGCCTTGACTTTAATAGAGAATCATAATTGGTCAATGACTCATTTAGGGAATGATCACTACATCTGACGGCCTCAGACTATCAAAATGCTATAATTACAGCAAGGTTTTTTCCTGGCAGTTTGTGTGTGTGTGTGTGTGTGTGTGTGTGTGTGTGTGTGTGTGTGTGTGTGTGTGTGTGTGTGTGTGTGTGTGTGTGTGTGTGTGTGTGTGTGTGTGTGTGTGTGTGTGTGTGTGTGACAGAGAATCAACTCAGGCATGTAAAGACAAATAACCCAGGGAGAGCCCCGAGCATTGTGAGCGGATCCCCTTGAGCTGATGTGGCAGCTGTTAGCTCTCTCTGATATCCCGAGTAATGCCCTGAGGTACGCCTCGTGTATTGTGAGAATGGCTGCCATGCCACTTTGTTGACTTCATCGTTTTAGTTTGGGTTCTGTATTTGGGCATCACTCGCTGGCTAAAAGTGTACAGTGCAGTAAAGGAGCTGATTGGTGTTGGCAAATAACTTTTGGAGCACTATTCGGGTGTTATTTTATATATTTCTTCATGTTCACAATCAAACCAGTGTGTATCACAGCCTGTAGCTCCTTCTTATAAGCCATAGAGCTCCATTGTTGCCCCAAAACCCCATCAATTCCTGCATTAGAAATGAACACACACAATACAGTATATTTGATCTAAGTCCAAAGCACTCCATCCTGCGGCCACAAATACTCACTCACCAAATGTGTATTAATCCGCCTCTGAAAATAGTCCCCAGCAGATGCACTATTTCTTCCCGTTGGTTTGATAAGAACTGCATTCTTTTCAAGATGCACATATTGCCAGCACGTGCATTATATCTGTCCCTGGTCTGATTCCTAATGAAGGACCTTTATGTCAGACCCATAGACGGTGGGCATAATCTTCATGATGTAAGTAATTGGTGACTAAGGCTTTGAGGCCTGGATTCTCGCGCTTTCATCATCTTTATTTACAAGAACAAGTGACATAAGAAAATGGAGCTGAGTTACAAAGATGAAACACTTAATCACGGACAACAACGTACACGTGTAACTTGTCAATCACAGTAGCAGGGCTATCTGAGGTTGAACATCAGGTGAGAAGTTCAGTCATGTTCTCATAGACTTCGACACAACTGGACTACTATCTGAAACCAGTGGAGTGGCTACATATTGCACTTACTCTGTCAGTCAGCAGCAGCTCTCCTTCATGTTTTGTTTGGCTGCCTGTATGATGGGTTATGATTGATGGGGGGGTGAAAGAAGTCTGTTTATCCCCTGCTGTTAACCTGATAACAACACTAGAGCTCTTTTCACTCCAGTGGTGACACTGCCCATTTTCACTTTAGTTCTCTGTTCAGGGAGGGGATGGATCATTCAACTTACTGTATGTCATGATGAGTTTCTCCCACACACTCCCCCCTACCCTGCCTGAAACACCTCCATTGGACTCCTTTGTTTACTTTATGACATCACTATGTAACACTCACACTTCTATTGGCTAGCACTCCAACACATTGTAGGTGATAGGCTAAGGGGCGGGACATCTTTAAGCGGTTGACCAATCACAACACAGCCAGCCGGCTCACCAATCAGAGCAGACTGGGCTCTGGTTTCGGACAGAGGTTTGAAAAGAGAGGCAGTATGAGAAAAATAAAGAGCCTTTTGAAAGCATGGAGACATGTCCAGTAGAGACACTACATACTGATATGAACCTAAAATCAGCATCATATGTCCTCTTTAAGTTATGAAGTTGTTCTTACAGCAGGTGTTGATGGAGTTTTAACCTCTACTTTGAGATGACTGGCTTGATTGGTCTAGGGTTTGTTTCTGAATGGGAGAAACAGCAACACCAGACCCATTGGAGTCACAGAGGCTACAGAGTTTCTGCATTCACAACTAAGTAGATTTTTCAGTCCAGTTGAACCAGTTGTTGATGTTGAAGTTAAAGTGCCCTATGTTCTTGTTTCTTAGCATGCACCGAGGTCCTATGTTTTCAAAATATTCCACAATGCACCTTTAAAGTACAGTGTTTGCATGTGTTGTTGTCTTCAGATGTCTCGGTTCCTGGATTTGGCGGAGTTTGGAGAAGCTGCTCTCTACATTCGTCTCACCAACCTAGAGCATCTGGCTGCTAAAGCTCAGGCTTTCGATGGTAGGTGCACATTTATTTACACCTCTATCCATGTAGATCTTCTATTCAATGTATGTGCTACATACTGAGCACTGAAGACATAAACAGTGTGATGTTATTTTCCAGGTACGAAGCGTAGTTGGTTGCCTGATGATGTGGAAGCGTACGTCGAGGTGGAGGTTAAAGAGCTGAATGGAGACAAAACCACCGTGGAGACAAAGGACGGACGGGTTAGTCTGTTAGGCAACCTTAAATGACCCAATAAGACCAGTTTTCAATTCAATTTCTATTCATTATTGATGCTTTACTTGTTGTATAAGTCACGCAGGTTGTCAGTGCAGATTACCAGTTTGGTTTTAACCATCCATTCATTGTCAAGTCTGAACTCTGAGGCATGAAACCAAATGCACGACTCAAGCACAGAAGGTTTTCAAAACAAAGTTAGCACAGTAACCAACGTTTCAGACTAAAAACCACTCACTTGAGGAAAGCTAAACTAAACTATTTGTAAAAACAATCAGGAGAAGGTACACAATCACTGACACAGATGGGGGCGGGGAGCACAGAGACCTGAAACGAGAGGGAAAGGGACTTTTCAAAATAAAACAGGAAGGCACGATACAACACAAAGTCAATCTTAAATGATCTTTCAAGACATGACATTCATCTCCCTAGCTCTGATCTGACTGTACTGATTACATTCACAAAGAAACCCCGATGAATTCTCTATTATCTTTACTAGAAATAGGCTTTATTTAGGTAAGGATGTAGATCATGGAGTTGTCATGTATATTTATTCTCTGAATTATGGTGTTAAAATAAAACGGTGCTCCTATCATGGTTTTTAGGGTCTGATCACAGCCTTGGACGATACCAATTAAGCAGTATTTATTGTTTAGAGTTGCTCATTTAAATATTCCTTACAGCACTGTACATTAAAGGTGCTGGACTGAATTCTGAGCATGTATTTGAATGACAGATCACCTCCAGAGGGGTCTTAGTATGGCGACTGAAATATATATAAATTCCTTTATAAATGTTGTTATAATGTTGCCAACCAATACTAGATTTTAGTTTAATTATATTAAGATTTTTGGAGCAAAATAACACTTTTAGTGTCAATGTTTTTGAATGGGACACCAACAGATCTCCGGTGCTCTGATGGTCAAACGATTTAATAAACAGACTTCTTCTAAACACCTCTTGGATCTCTGTTCCGCTGTGACTCTGATGAACACCTTAACCTCTGTGTTAAATATGTGTGTGTGTGTGTGTGTGTGTGTGTGTGTGTGTGTGTGTGTGTGTGTGTGTGTGTGTGTGTGTGTGTGTGTGTGTGTGTGTGTGTGTTTTAGTTTCTGGTGGTGAAAGAAGACGACCTTCAGCCTATGAACCCTCCGAAGTTTGACATGATGGAGGACATGGCCATGTTGACTCACCTGAACGAGGCGTCCGTCCTCTTCAACATGAGGAGGAGATACAGCATGTGGATGGTCTACGTTAGTACTATTATTAATACACACAGAACACCACAGGGAATGGCACAATCTTTACTTCCTATCCTCTCCTCATCCCTCATCTCTAACCGTCTTCGTTCCAGACGTACTCCGGCCTGTTCTGCGTGGCGGTCAATCCGTACAAATGGCTGCCAGTGTACTCCACTCAGGTGATAGCAGCTTATAAAGGGAGGCGTCGCCTGGAGACACCGCCACACATCTACGCCGTCGCTGACAACGCCTACACTGACCTGCTGAAGAGTGAGTGTCCTGTAACCTCAAAGCCATTCAAACTAGCTGCACCTTTACCAGCTCTGAGAACACTTTAATGATCAATCATTATAAAACATATCAGAGATATTATTCTGAAATGGACCAATCAGACAATGACTACTTTTACTGTCGCTACTTTAAGTACATTTAGAGGAGAGTACTTTCTACTTTCACTGGAGGAACATTTAGAATACTTTTACTGTGACAGAGTATTCCTACACTCTGGTACTTCTACTACTCAAGTACAAGACCTGAGTACTTCTACTTTACTCAAGTACAAGACCTGAGTACTTCTACTTTACTCAAGTACAAGATCTGAGTACTTCTACTTTACTCAAGTGCAAGACCTGAGTACTTCTACTTTACTCAAGAACAAGATCTGAGTACTTCTGCTTTACTCAAGTACAAGACCTGAGTACTTCTACTTTACTCAAGAACAAGATCTGAGTACTTCTACTTTACTCAAGCACAAGATCTGTGTACTTCTACTTTACTCAAGTACAAGATCTGAGTACTCTACTTTACTCAAGAACAAGATCTGAGTACCTCTACTTTTACTCAAGCACAAGATCTGTGTACTTCTACTTTTATTCAAGTACAAGACCTGAGTACTTCTACTTTACTCAAGTACAAGATCTGAGTACTTCTACTTTTACTCAAGTACAAAATCTGTGTACTTCTACTTTTACTCAAGTACAAGATCTGAGTACTTCTACTTAACTCAAGTACAAGATCTGAGTACTTCTACTTTACTCAAGTACAAGATCTGTGTACTTCTACTTTTACTCAAGTACAAGATCTGAGTACTTCTACTTAACTCAAGTAAAAGATCTGAGTACTTCTACTTTACTCAAGTACAAAATCTGTGTACTTCTACTTTTACTCAAGTACAAGATCTGAGTACTTCTACTTAACTCAAGTACAAGATCTGAGTACTTCTACTTTACTCAAGTACAAGATCTGAGTACTTCTACTTTTACTCAAGTACAAGACCTGAGTACTTCTACTTTACTCAAGTACAAGATCTGAGTACCTCTACTTTTACTCAAGTACAAAATCTGTGTACTTCTACTTTTACTCAAGTACAAGATCTGAGTACTTCTACTTAACTCAAGTACAAGATCTGAGTACTTCTACTTTACTCAAGTACAAGATCTGTGTACTTCTACTTTTATTCAAGTACAAGACCTGAGTACTTCTACTTTACTCAAGCACAAGATCTGCGTACTTCTACTTTTACTCAAGTACACAATCTGAGTACTTCTACTTTTACTCAAGTACAAGATCTGAGTACTTCTACTTTTACTCAAGGTTTTACTTCTCAGTACTTCTTGAGTTTATATAATGCACTGTGTTATCAATAGGAGTCCAAATCTAACTCTCTCCAAGACAGAAATCTTGCATCAGCTAAATTGTCAAACTGTCTCTTAAATACAGAGCTAGGTTTCTGCTCCTCTGGTCCTAAGTCTCCAAAGATGGCTGAACTAAAAACAGTAACACTTTAAAGTTCTTGGGATCTTTTGGTAATAAGAATCTTTTCAGCTACTTATCTTTCTACATTTGACTCCACAGATCGAGAGAACCAGTCGATGTTGATCACGTAAGTATTGGCTCTGGATTTCAGCCGTCATAAAGTGCAAATATAAACTTTAAACCATATCAAAAATGTTTGGTGCTGTTATTTGCTCGGACTCTTGCTGCTTCCCTCCGTCAGAGGTGAATCAGGTGCAGGGAAAACCGTCAACACCAAGAGAGTCATTCAGTACTTCGCCATAGTTGCTGCTCTGGGAGAAAATCTGAAAAAAGGGTAGGTCACATTCTTATTTCATCTGTAAACTGTCTTTATTTTAAAGGATTGAATGTGTCTCATGAGTGCAGCGTATAACCCCTCCTCTCTCTGTGTACCTAGGGGTCTTTAGAGGACCAGATCATTGAAGCTAATCCCGCCATGGAGTCGTTCGGTAACGCCAAAACCATCCGCAACGACAATTCCTCTCGCTTTGTGAGTTAAGACAAATCATCTTAAAGTCTGATACTGAAGCTTAGGAGGATGTGTTGTGTGGCAAAGACTTTGTTTCTGTGTTTCTGTGTCACAGGGAAAGTTCATCAGAATTCATTTTGGACCGACAGGAAGGCTGGCGTCTGCTGACATCAACATCTGTGAGTCCCATTTATCAGATTTCCTACACCTGTCCTTGCTAGCTTGACATTTAGTCAGCACACTTCAAACTGTGTTTGCCATTAACACAAGTTCTCTATCCCATTCTGTTCTTTACTTGTGTTCAATATTATAGTAGTACAGTACCATGGAGTAAGTATTTATGTGTGTGTTTGTCAGATCTTCTAGAAAAGTCCAGAGTTGTGGTCCAGCAGCCGGAAGAGAGAAGCTACCACATCTACTACCAGATCCTGTCCAATCAGAAACCAGAACTACAGGGTAGAGTTTCACATCAATCAATATGAGTGCATGTATCAAATATATGTCTTACAATACGCATAACTGCAGAGCTATGATTCAATGCTAGAGATAAAGTGGCTGTCCTGTGTTGCAGACATGCTGTTGGTGACCACGAACGCCCACGACTACCACTTCTGCTCCCAGGGCGTGACCACAGTGGAAGGCATTGACGATGGAGAGGAGCTGAAGCTCACTGATGTAAGACACACACTCTGCAACCCTCAAAACACACACGCTGTTCTTTACTATAATCTCTGTACCTGCGTGTGTGTAGCACGCCATGGACACGCTGGGCTTCACTCCCGAGGAGAAGTACGGCTGCTATAAGATCGTTGGAGCCATCATGCACTTTGGAAACATGAAGTTCAAGAAGAGGCAGCGGGAGGAGCAGGCCGAGGCCGACGGCACAGAGAGTAAGACACAAGTTAGCCTGTCATGTGACCTGCTCAGATACAACTCCAGCTGATGCTTAGTAAAGTCTGAAGAAATGGTCCTTTTAACAAAGATACATCAATTATTTTGTGACAGAAAAAGCTAATACATAACAAGGCAAGGTATCTTTGTTGTGAAGCAACAAACAAAGAAATGATTACAAAGAAAAATTGAGAATAACATTTTAAACAATAAGCAATACTTAGATAAATATTCTGCAGAAACCTGTGTTGTTGAAGCCTGGATAGCTCAGTCGGTAGAGCATCAGACTTTTAATCTGAGGGTCCAGTGTTCAAGTCCCTGTTCAGGCGGATGATCTATTATGTGACTGAAATCCTCACTACATGTGCCTGAAGTCCACAGTGAGTTTGGTACACTAAGGAATTGTGAATTACCCAGAATGCAGCAACTCAAAATGTGCTCTGGATCTTAAAGGCGCCAGATATGGGATGGACTTTTAACAGTATGTTATATTTAGACTCTGATATATACAGATGTACAGTTCAAATAATTAGAAACCTCTTACTGATTTCAAAGCGGGCCAATGATTTGTAGTCATGCGATAAATACAGAAAGAGGGCATTGTAGTTGCATCGCTACATTTTGTTTTTACACATTAATGGGTATTAATGGCAGATGAGATGATATGTGTGTGTGTTGTGTGTGTTCAGGTGTGGATAAAGCCGCCTATCTGATGGGTATCAGTTCTGCGGAGCTGCTGAAAGGTCTGCTGAACCCCCGCGTCAAAGTCGGAAACGAGTACATCGTTAAAGGACAGACTGTAGAACAGGTATCAATCAGTCTATTGTGTCTCTTCTGTACAAAAGCATTAGGTATTTGACTTTTTCTCATTGGTTTTCCTGTCTAGGTCTACTATGCAGTGGCAGCCCTGGCCAAAGCCGTGTACGACCGAATGTTTAAGTGGTTGGTGGGTCGCATCAACATGTCCTTGTACACCGCTCTGCCTCGCCAGTACTTCATCGGAGTACTCGACATCGCCGGCTTTGAGATCTTTGAGGTAAAGACGAGAGAGGGACAGATACACCTAGTCAAGATGCACTTGTTACTGTTAGCTTTGTTAGCTCAGTTAGCTTCTTTGACCTTTCAAGGAAAAAAAACGTAGCCTTGGTGTGATTAAATGCATCCATACCTTATTGTTAGCCGTGGATGACCTCCAGAAAGCAATTTCCCGCACATTTTTGGGGGGTGAAACGGCTTGAAAGAAACATGATAGATTATCAGGTCAGGGTTAACTGAATGTTTTCTGATTGGCAGTTAGGGTTTCTTGAACATATGCTTTCAATATTTCTAAAACCTTTGCTTTTTCTGCCTGTCAACAAAGCCACACAACTGTTGTTTGTCTCTGTTTCTGCAGTTCAATAACTTTGAGCAGCTGTGCATCAACTACACCAACGAGAAGCTGCAGCAGTATTTCAACCACCACATGTTCATCATGGAGCAGGAGGAGTACAAGAGGGAGGGCATCGAGTGGACCTTCATAGACTTCGGGTTGGACTTACAGGCCTGCATTGACCTCATAGAACGGGTGTGTCTGTGTGTTTGTGCTTGAATTACTTAGTTTATTTAGACATCATAGAGATAGGCTTCATTAGATGGGAGAGGCACAAGTGTGTGGTGAAAACTGATGACGGTGTATGATTATATTTTTCAGCCCATGGGTATTCTGTCCATCTTGGAGGAGGAGTGTATGTTCCCCAAGGCCACGGACAACAGCTTCAAAACCAAACTGTACGACAACCATCACGGGAAGTCGCCCAACTTCCTGCGTCCACGGCCGGACAAGAAGAGGAAATATGAGTGTCACTTTGAGGTTGTTCACTATGCTGGAGTGGTGAGTATCTGCACATATGGTGCCTTTGTTGTTGTTCATCATGTTAGAGGTAATGATGAAAGTGAAAGGACATTTTGAAGGTATTTCTAAGACACAAGACCTTTTATTGTACCAAAATCACACTTGTTATTCTGGGATTAGGGATTCAAGATGAGTAAAGACCTTTAATCGTTCTTGAGAAACAAAAACAGGTATTTTTGTTTTATTGAGCAAACTTGGCAAACTTAATCATTGCTTATTTTGGACCTAAATCAGCCTTTATGTAAACCTTTAAGACATCTATAATAATATAATAGGATAAAATGCTATATGTCTAAAAATTAAGCTGATGGAAGCATGTAAATCCTGAAAAGAAGAGGCCCGAGAACAGAGCCTTGTGGAACGCCACCTTATTATTGGTTGCTGAGATGCGTACTGATTGACACTGTGGTGTATTAAGTCGGTTCCTATATACAGTTAGTTAAATCGGTTCATATGTACAGTTAGTTACTCTCTGAGGTCATAGAGAGTGCAGGGAGTGATGTTGCGCAACAGTGTGTTGTATAACAAACCTCTGGGATACGTCAGAGGGCCTCCATGGATGAGTAAGAAAAAGACATGTAGGACGACCACATACATCTCTCCTTAGTTGGGTAAACATTCTTATAGTTCACCTCCTTTGGTCACACACACACGTTGGACACGCACACATATTTTCTCCTACAAATTGCCGTGCACAGAGAGATTTCGGGGGGACTTCCACAATTGGCTCTGGGAACCTCGTATTGCCCGTGTTGGTGTATGATACTATGCTGTTTGTAATAAACCTTATTATATACAAGCTGGTGTCTCCGGAGACTCCTTCATCATCTTCACAAACATCGCTACGGAATATACGTCAACACAAAGGAGACTATGGGATATAATGAGAGGATTCACATGCTGTAGAAGCCCCTGTATGGAGTTATATCACATTGGAGAATTCTATGAAAGAATCAGTATATTATCAAAGTTGATCTGTATTTGTATTTCCCACAGGTGCCATATAATATCACAGGATGGCTGGATAAGAACAGAGATCCTCTGAATGAGACGGTGGTAGCTCTGTTCCAGAAGTCCTCCCACAAACTAATGGCTGGACTGTTTGGGGACTACATCAGCTCTGATATGGGTAACTACACTTCATAGTTTAAAGAAACAGACCCCAAACAATCCAAACAAAAGCAGAACCGCACGCTTTAAAGGAAAGAGATATGAGAAACGAATACAGGTGAACATGGTGTAACTGTATTATCTTTCTGTTTCAGCTGGAGAAACAAATGCTGAAGGCAAACACAAGAAGAGGAGGGCTGCTTCCTTCCAGACAGTTTCACAGCTAAACAAGGTGTGTGGATCATACCTGCGGGACAGGAAAACAGAATTCTTTAAAATACATATGGTATCTATGTTTTTAAAAAGTCAGCCTTAATCAGAACAGAATCACTGTTGATAACAAAGTTTGGTTCTGGCGCTTGCTGCCATATTTGTCAATCAGACAAAGGGGTGGGGCCTATGTGCAATTATAAAAGCAGCATCCACATCAACTTGCAGGATAGATGGTCTCCAATTTTTCTTTGGTTTGTGTGTTTGAATGCAGGAGAATCTAAAGAAGCTGATGGCCAACCTCCGCAGCACTCAGCCTCACTTTGTGCGCTGCATCATCCCCAACAACTCCAAGAGTCCAGGTAACGAAACAACAGCAGCATAACTAAAAGTCACTGCCACAAATAAACAGTTAAACTAACCAAGCATCAATGTGTCCCGCGCTGTGAAAGGACTTCAGAGAGAATCTTATTTTTGGCACAGTCAATTAAGATCTTTCAAGAATCCTAATCTGTTCTCCAGGTTTGATGGATCCCTTCCTGGTCCTCCACCAGCTGAGGTGTAACGGAGTCCTCGAGGGGATCAGGATCTGCAGGAAGGGCTTCCCAAACCGCATCCTGTATGCTGAGTTCAAACAACGGTCAGTCCCAAATCGAACCATAAAGGCTCAGACATTTCAGTTGTTTTACTGTCTTTAATTCATCAGAGTTTTACCTCTGCAAGTACTTTCTAAACGGCTGCTCATAAATAACCCATTTTCTTCCTCAGTTACCGCATCCTCAATCCTAATGCAATTCCCGAGGACTCGTTTGTGGACAGCAGGAAGGCTGTAGAGAAACTGCTTGGCTCTCTAGACATCGACCACAGCCAGTACAAGTTCGGACACACTAAGGTACAGCACTGTAAATAATACAACAGCACCGCACTGTGATTAATACCACAGCAAACAAATGATTTGAATACTTCCTGGTAGTAAACTGCTGTCTTTTTTCTCCAGGTGTTTTTCAAGGCGGGTCTGTTGGGTCTTTTGGAGGACATGAGGGACATCCGTCTGTCTCAGATCCTCACAATTGTTCAGGCCATGGCCAGAGGGAAGCTGATGAGGATGGCCCGCCAAAAGATGCTGATTGAAAGGTCAATATAACAACCAACAGACACATTAAGGATAAAATAACAGGAATCTGAATCTTTGGTGGTGGTAAGTGTGGCCTATACTTATTCCTCCCAGGGATGCTGTAATGGTGATCCAGTTCAACCTCAGAGCCTTCTTCTCTGTGAGGACTTGGCCTTGGATGAGGTTGTTCTACAAGCTGCGTCCGATGCTCAGGAGCGCCCAGGTGGAGAAAGAACTGGCTGACCTTAAAGAGGCGTACAACAAGTTAAAGGATGCCTTTGACAGGTCCGTCCACCGGTCGGCTCTTTAAACTCTGTGTACATTATCTATTACCTGTTGATTACAGGGTTCAGAAAAATAAATGAACTACATGCACACAGATATATGAATAAGCACCTTCTGTTGTATTCTCTCCATCAGGTCAGAGATAAAGCGTGCGGAGGCGGAGGAGCGTCAGGTGATTTTGGTTCTGGAGAAAGACGACCTGTCTCTGCAGCTCCAAGCTGTAAGTAAGACTGAAACGAAGAGGGTTTAAATCCCGTACTTTGGAAAGTCCAATCCATACAGCTATTAACATGCAAACTGTGTCTGCTCTTAGAAACTTAACAAAATGAAATTGGTTGCGAATTTCAAATATTTGAAAATGAATATCATGTAACAATTTAACATCTTTTCAAGTAAAACATTTTTTTAAATCAGATTTAGTTAAATGGGACCCCCTCGGGTGTGTTGACAAGTCTTCTAGATCATCCTGGGTTATTTGTTTGCAGTTTCTTGCTATCTAATCCATACCCTGTATCTCAAAAGCAGGCTTTTACTTATTCAGATGAAAATATAAAGGGTTTCTTAAACGGAATTAAACTTTTTGAAACAATTTGACTCCAGGCTTAGTAAATCTCTCTTAATTTATATATCTCTAAAATATCTTGTGTTTTTTATCCTCCAGGAGCAGGACAACCTGTCGGATGCAGAAGACCGCTGCAACCAGCTGATCCAGTCCAAAATCTCTCTGGAGTCGAAGCTGAAGGAAGCGCAGGAACGTCTGGAGGATGAGGAGGAGCTGACGGCCACGCTGACGTCCAAGAAACGTCAGCTGGAGGAGGAGGTGATCTCCCTGAAGAAAGACGTGGATGACCTGGAGATGACTCTGGCTAAAGTGGAGAAAGAGAGACATGGATTGGAGAACAAGGTGTGTTAACGTACAGCCTGTATCACTGCATGCTTCTTTTTGCTGTATTTCTCTTTTTTTGGCTATATCTTTTTAGCTTGAGTCTGGTGTTAGGTGAAACCGAGGATTTGTTTTCGTTACCACACAGGTGAAGAACCTTTCCCATGAGATGTGTGTTCTGGATGAATCCATAGCATCTCTGACCAGAGAGAAAGTCGCCCTGCAGGAAGCTCACCAGCAGGCTCTGACCGACCTTCAGGCCCAGGAGGACAAGGTCAACATGCTGGCCAAGGCCAAAGCTCGGCTGGAACAACAAGTGGACAATGTAAGTAAAGACATCTAAAAAAAATGACAACATTTGTAAATGAAACGATGAATAAACTTTCTGTGTAGATCTGCACAAATGTGTTAATGTTTATCAGTCATTCTTCTTGAAGTTTTACTATTATAAACGTTATAAATGAAAGGACATGTTTCATCTGGAGAACCTCAAGGTAGCTGTTTGGGGCCATTATTGTTGCCTGACAAATGATCTCTAGAACCATCTTAAAGGCCTCTAGAATTTTCTCAAAGATGTACATCATACATAAAAGACCCATAGAGCCTCCTTCATGGCCTCCTATAGAAATGATTTGATGATGAGGTCCGGGAGAACCCCCAGAACCATAACTACAAACTCCTAGGTGACCAAAAGAAGCAACTACAGGACATCTAAAACCTCCTTAAAGACTGTATTATTCACCAAACAATGGAATAGAACCTCATCTCTGTCAATACCACCTAAAGGATCTCTAAATCTCCCCTAATGTTCAGTAGACCTGTGGACCACTGCAACTCTCTGATGACCAATTGGATTTCCTTAAGGATAACTACAGTCCGCAATATACAACAAAATTACAGCAAAAGACATCTCCCAAAGGACCAATTGGACCTCTTCAACCACCTAAAGGTTTTCTAAGACCAAAAGGACAACCTAAAGACCATGTAAAGCCCATTTGGTGACCATAAATACTACCTTATGGACCTTTTGTTATCTCTTTATGACAACTTCAATCCTAAAGCTCCAGTAGAAACTCCCCAAGGACCGCCAAAACTGACTACTACTCCTCAACCAACTTATGGCCATCAGAATGGCTAGCAGATGGGTAGCAAATTAAGTAAACCCAACATAAAGGGTTTTCTAGGGTCACTGGGTCAAGGTACTCTGGTAAATGAGTTGTCTGGCAGCCTCCCCCTTTCTTCCCTACAGGTAGAAAGTTCCTTGGAGCTGGAGAAGAAGGTGCGGATAGATCTGGAACGATCCAAACGGAAGCTGGAGGGGGATCTGAAGCTGTCTATTGACTCAGTGAAGGAAATGGAGAATCAGAGGGAAGACATGGAGGAGAAACTGAAAAAGTGAGACAATACATTTGGAGTTAATAGATTTTAACATTCATTTAGCCAATGTTTAGTCTTGTTCCTTGAGACAAAAGCTCTACTGAAACATTACAATGTTTAGTGTGAAGATAGGCTGATATAACTAATTGATTGGTCTTTCTGTTTCTCTTTCCATTGCTCCCTAAAGAAAAGACTTTGAAACTGGTCAGATTCAATCCAAACTGGAGGACGAACAGAGTTTGGGTGCTTCCCTGCAGAAGAGGATCAAAGAGCTGCAGGTTATTGAGAATAATCCAGAATATAAATGTTAGCTTCCTGTTTTTCGTCATCCTCACTCTGCCTTACGATCACTACCTCAGACTCGTATCGAGGAGCTGGAGGAGGCGCTGGATGCAGAGCGGGTGTGGCGCACCAAAGCTGAACGTCAGAGGAACGACATCTCGAGAGAGCTGGAGGAACTGGGAGAGAGACTGGAGGAGGCAGGAGGAGCCTCTGCTGCTCAGATCGCTCTCAACAGGTCATCAGCCTTAACTCATAGAGACCTGCATAGGATCATTTATGGGTTTTTTAGGGGATTTTTTAAAGGACATAGCAAGGCAGCAGTATATGCCACACTGAAGTGGTATGCATCAGTTTTTGTTTGTTGGCGATACATTTTGAAGGATTTTGAATGGACAAGGGGTTGGAGTAAGATCTTTTTTGTGGATAACATTTGTTACACAGATGTGATGCCAAATTGAACCCATTTTAGCCACTCCATAGTTATAAATAAATCCCTCCAAAATACCAGAATAAGACACAAAGACAATGAGGAACAACATCAAAAACGTAACTACTTCCATGTCAAAACAGGAAGAGGGAGGCAGACTTCCTGAAGATGCGGCGGGAGCTGGAGGAGGCAGGGCTTCACCACGAGGTGACGGCCGCCACTCTCAGGAAGAAGCACTCGGACATGGTGACGGAGCTCAGCGAACAGATCGACAATCTGCAGAGAACCAAACAGAAACTGGAGAAGGAGAAGATCGAGTACAGGCTGGAGGCCGACGACCTGGCTGCTAATGTGGAGCAGCTGTCCAGGAACAAGGTAGATCAAAATTAGTATTTCAACAAATATCAGTTCTAGATCTATATTACATTCATTTTGTTGCATCACAACTTCAATTTGAACTCTGATTCACTAACAACCTTAACATGACATTTGGGTGTATGTGTGTGTTTGTAGACTACCGCAGAGAAGATGTGCAAGGTTTATGAAGACCAGCTGAACGAAAGCAGGAGCCGGGCAGAGGAGCTGCAGAGACAACTGACTGAAGTCTCTGCCCAGAAAGCCAGAGCCGTTACAGAGACTGGTACCACACAATACACATTTATTGATATCCAACATAATATAACACTTTTCGATGGGAAAAAGCCTTTTTGGGTCTAAATGATGTCACAGACTGACACGAGAGTTGTAGTACCACCGTTTGGCCACTATGAAAGTTTACTTCAATGTTAAGAGCATTTCCTGGTGGCTCAAACCTACTTGTTTTAGAGGTTCTTCCTCTGTGTTGTTTCTAGCCGAGTACAGCCGTCGTCTGGAAGAACGGGAAGCTATGATAAGTCAGCTCCAGCGCTCCAAGACGGGGGCTTGCCAAAACGCTGAAGACCTGAAGAGGCAGCTGGAGGAGGAGAGCAAAGTAACATCACATACCCAGACACTCTCACACTTTTACGTTGATTTTAAGGAGTAAACTCTCTCTGATATGACCCTGGTTTCTGGTTAAAGGTTATTTTTGTCTGCGTTTCAGGCCCGTGTCTCGCTGGCCCATGCGGTGCAGTCGTCCCGCCACGACAGCAGCCTCCTCAGGGAGCAGCTGGAGGAAGAGCAAGAGGCGAGGGCTGAGCTGCAGAGGGAGCTGTCCAAAGCCAACGGGCAGGTGGTTCAGTGGAGAGCCAAGTACGAGACGGACGCTGTGATGAGAATAGAAGAGCTGGAGGACGCTAAGTGAGTTATTGTGATACTGAGCAGAATGCTAACTACTTCCTGTACACTGGGCTACTTGTCCGAGGTGTTTAAATAGGAAGGTTTCATAAAAAATGCAAATGGCAAGCATATAGAATGGATGACACCTGGATTATACTGCATAGACGTCCTGACAAAGTGTTGTTGTTGTTTATTGTAACCCATTCATCAATTATTACCTCTGTTACTTTATTGTTCATTCACTCTGAGTGTCGTTCTGTAATTCAAGGTTGTTTTCTGAATTGTTTGTGGGTAGGAAGAAGTTGGTCGTCAAACTGCAGAACACGGAGGAAGCTGTGGAGTCGTCTCATGCCAAATGTTCCTCTCTGGAGAAAACCAAGTGTTGTCTGCAGACTGAGATCGAAGACCTGGTGGTTGAACTGGAACGAACCAACTCTGCTGCTCTGGCTCTGGACAAAAAGCAACGCAACTTCGACAAGGTCAGCAACACCGACCCTAGCCCTCAAGAAAGACAAAAACATTAGGAAATGTAATACAAGCACTTAGCAAAGAGTCTTATTCTAATTTGCTTGATGCAGTTGTTGGGTGACTGGAAGCTGAAGTTTGATGAGAGTCAGACGGACCTGGAGGCGTCGCAGAAAGAGTCACGCAGTCTGAGCACCGAGCTCTTCAAACTGAAGAACTGCTATGAAGAAGCTCTGGACCATCTGGACACGATCAAACGAGAAAACAAGAACCTGCAAGGTACTCTCTCCCAGAATCTGTGCAGCCACGTCGATAACTTCAGTCTTTGGTGGAGTTGTTCCTGCTAGGTCAGGTCTGGAGGATATCCTGATGTGAATTTAAGCAGGTTTTATAACTAGCAAACTCAAGCAAACATAGCCTGCCTGGTCAATTATGCTAATTGCTAGGGTAGTTAACAAAGGTTACATCCAAGTATTTTAGGGAACATGTTACTGTAACGTGTGTGGTTTACAGAATAAAACACCTATGACTAACCTAACAATTAAAACAGTCCACTGCTAACAAGAAACCTCTCTTCCTGACTTGCTGTGGTGCCCTCTCAGTAAGGCACTTGAAACTAAATCAACGTCGACACAGTTTCTTATTCATCTCTCACAAAAGAAATCCAGAACAATGACTTATCAACCATCTATTTACTTGGAACAGAAACTTTAAGAAGAGACTGAAACTGTCCGTGGTCTTTCCTGTCTACCAAAAGACTTTGTGATTAAAGGCACCTCTAAAGGACTTGTGTAGCAGATTTTAAACCAGTCGTCAAAAGGTGGCCATACAAGACTGTTATGGACCTAAATAAATATTGTCTTTGATTTACTGAGCGACTGTGTTTAAACTCCAGAGGAGATTTTCGACCTGACGGAGCAGATCACTCAGGGAGGGAAGACCATCTATGAGCTGGAGAGGATGAAGAAGATCATGGATGTGGAGAAGAGTGACATCAAAACAGCTCTGGAGGAAGCAGAGGTAACGGACTGAACTGCTTTACTTCTCTGAAAGACACTTAAGTGTTGACTAAAATACTGAGTTTTCCATCGACCAGGGTACTCTGGAGCACGAGGAGAGTAAGACACTGAGATTCCAGATGGAGCTGCAGCAGATAAGGAGCGACATCGAGCGCAAGATTGCAGAAAAAGATGAAGAGATTGACAACCTCAGGTACCAAATACATTAAATAAAAGACCCAGATGTTGCTCTAACTAACCAGTGAAACAGCTGATAAAAACTGTGAAAATTAGAAGCACTTTGTATGCATGATGCATGCATTCAATGAGTAATACCAGTGTCGTCCACTAGGCGGGGTCACCAGCGCGCCCTGGAGACCATGCAGGCCAGTTATGAGTCGGAGGTTCGCAATCGCAGCGAGGCGGTCCGTCTGAGGAAGAAGATGGAGTCTGACATGAACGAGATGGAGGTTCAGCTGGGACACGCCAACAGGCAGGCGGCTGAGAGCCAGAGGATCATCAGACACCTGCAGACACAGGTAGGAACATCGGATATAAATTATTATACGGTATAAAGATGATGAACTCATTTCTGTCAGGCTGGAAAGTTGTATTGATCTAGAAACCTGAAGGAATCGCTTGAATCACCATCAACTTGAATCTCATTGTGTTGTTTCCTCTTGCAGGTGAAAGAGCACCAGGTGGATCTGGAGGATAAGATCCAGTTGACCAATCAGCTGAAGGAACAGATTGTCCTGCTGGAGCGCCGTTGTTCACTGTTGACGTCCGAGGAGCAGGAGCTGCGCGAGATCCTGGAGCAAACCGACCGTGGCCGCAAGATGGCCGAACACGAGCTGGTGGAGCTCACTGAGAGAATCAACCTGCTCTCTACACAGGTAGTACACACACACACACACACACACACACACACACACACACACACACACACACACACACACACACACACACACACACACACACACACACACACACACACACACACACACACACACACACACACACACACACACACACATACAGTAGGGATGCTGTTCCCACATTTAATATCTTTAAGAATGAAATCGGAGTGACTATTTGATCAAGAGACCGCATTTCGTTGTCCTAGTACTTGTACTCTGTGCAATGACAATAAAGTTGAATCTTCTTCATCTTCATCATCAATTGTTGACTCCCTGACGTCCTGGCTGTTCTCTATATTTCAGAACACCGGTCTGATGAACCACAAGAGGAAGCTGGAGACCGATCTGACTCTGCTGACGGAAGAAGTGGACGAGGCCATGCAGGAGAGTCGTAGTGCCGAGGACAAGGCCAAGAAGGCCATCACTGATGTCAGTCCTGACCTCTGAACCCCTAACCTCAACTTACAATGCAAACCTTTTACTGTTGAAGTATCGACATTCACACTGACAAAGTACACACTGTTGCATGGAGGGTTTCAATCAAGTTGGGCAGAGGGTTTTGTCCTTACATTGCACCTTAAGCTTTGACACTCTTGCACACTTGCTCATATATCTGCTGTACAAAGGAGGGTCGGCTCAGCCAGAAAAGCATGCTGCAAAATGTGACTGGATGCAGAAGCACATGCTGGTACTTTCTTCTTACTGTATCTGTCTTAGTAAATATCTTTCTACCACCACGTAGTTGGGTAGTATGTGAGTTGGAACGCACAGTAACCCTGAGATCTTGGGTTTTGTGTTTCAAATCTTTCCTGTTCTCCTTGATACCGGAAATGATTTAAGGGAATGCATATTAATAATGTGTGTATGTGTGTTTCACCAGGCAGCGCTGATGGCGGAGGAGCTGAAGAAGGAGCAGGACAGCAGCAATATGATTGAGAGAATCAAGAGGAACATGGTCTCCACTGTGAAAGGTACAGCAGATGATGGTGGTGAATGAAACAGTTTACCTGTGGCAGTATGATTTGTGTGCTGCAGGTGGTTGCTAACAGTGTCCCTCTCACAGAGCTGCAGGTCAAACTGGATGAGACGGAGCAGATGGCGCTGAAGGGAGGGAAGAAACAGCTTCATAAACTGGAGACAAGAGTGAGTGATATATCGTCCAGAACGTCACTATTTGACTGATGTTTGATTGATAATAATTCTGTTTCTCACAAAATTGGACATGCTGTTGGAACCACATCCATCACAACAGCAAAGCAGTGTCTTGTAAAAATATAAAGGCTGCCAAGAGCATCAATCTTACCTGGCTTATGTTGTTTTAAGGTACTTCAGAAGGAGTTTTTGCAGGAAAGTGTTTATGGATGTGACAGGAAATAACCGCCAGCATACAAACAACTTCATAAAAGAAAACCTTTGTCGATTAAACAGAAGTGACGCTGTTTTGTTTGCAGGTGAGGGATCTGCAGACGGAGCTGCTGATGGAGCAAAAGAAGAGCGAGGAGTATCAGAAAGGAGTCCGTCGCTTCGAGAAGAGAGTCAAAGAGCTCACGTACCAGGTCTGAAAAAGGCTCACAGGTCCACGGCATACACATTTTCTGCTGGTGCTTTGGTCTAACTTTGTTCTCCTTGCAGTCGGAGGAGGACAGGAAGACTCTGCTGAGGATGCAGGAGCTCATCGATAAGCTTCAGACCAAAGTCAAGAGCTACAAGAGACAAGCAGAGAACGCCGTGAGTCTTTATAAGTTTTATATTTCTGCCGTAAAAGTGGGATTTTACAGGTCAAAACACACAGGGTTTCATTATTATAGGGCTATAATTGACATTTTCTCTCATAACAATGCATTAAATGCCAATGTGAATCGGGTTATTTGAACTTCAGCGAATGCCAGCTGAATTTTTAGCAATGCACATCTGTTGTTCATCTATCTGATTCACTTCCAGGGCTTTCGGGGCACGTTTTACAACAAAAAGAAAGCTGTGAAAAAAACAATGTAGTTAAGCATTTAGACAGCAAACAGGAGAGAGACACATTTGGAGACTAGCTGTTCAAAATAGTGGAGCCTTTAGCAACTTACGAGACTGGTAGAGACCAAAAACAGAGCTAAAATAATGGGAATATTTCACTTTAATCAGGTGGACTCAAACAGAAGACTCTGATAAAGTTACTCTGCTTAATAAATACCACAAGCAACTATTTATCGTATCAATTTAAAAAGGTGATATCTCAATGTTGTGTTTCCGCTCTGCTGCCCTCCAGTGGCCATGACGGTTATTTCAAGTTGTTTTTATTTCCTTTTTTAAAATATATATTTATTGAGTTTTCACAGGGTAACACAAGCATGATAGCAGAATAGAATAGAATAGAATCGGAGGATGAAACCCTCTTTATTAGTCACATGCATGCACACAGCAGAGCACACACAGTGAAATTAGTCCTCTGCATTTAACCCATCCTAGTTCTAGGAGCAGTGGGCAGCTATCGTGCAGCGCCCGGGGAGCAGTGGGGAGGGGGGGATTGGAGGTGTCCGGTGCCTTGCTCAAGGGCACCACAGCAGGGCCTAGGAGGTGAACTGGGACCTCTCCAAGAAGCAGTCCACTTTCCATATTTCAAGTCTGTTCGGGGACTTGAACCGGCGACCCTACGATTCCTAGTCCAAGCCCCTACTGACTGAGCCACTGCTGGACAAAGCAATATGTACCCCCTTGTTTACACGTATCCCAAACACAGAACACATTGTCCACACATGCAATAAAATAATATAAAGTATAAATAAATAAATGAGGTTAAAAAAAGAAATCGTTTGAAGTTTAATCACAGCTGCTGTTCCTCTGTTTGTCCACCAGGAGGAGCAGGTGGGCTGCAGCACGATGCGCTTCAGGAAAGTCCAACACGAGCTGGACGACGCCGAGGAGAGAGCCGACATCGCCGAGACGACCGTCAACAAGCTGCGGATTCGAACCCGAGAACAGACGAGCAAAGTGGCCATGGTGAGTTAACGGTTATTGGTGTTCTGATTCTCTGGAGGTTAGAATTCACTGTTTCTAATCTGCTGTCTGTGTGTGCTCCTGCAGATCGTTGAGTGAAGCTCTTCAAACGCCGTCAGTGTGTTCCTGGTGTTTGTGTGACGTTTGCTTGCTGTGTTTTTAATCTGATGCGTCTGAGCTGTATGGATAACGATGGGATGGCACTGGATCTTCCATGTTCCTATATTTCTCCACAGTAAAGCATTGATGAAACAGGTTCAAACCGGAAGTGTTGAGGGCAGTGAGTATGTATAAGAGCAGGTATCATTTGTAGGCTGCTTTTTAGTGATTGCATTAAGTTAAACGTTTTTTTTAAGACCTATTTTGCATTAAAAATAACATTTATAAATATAAATCTACATTTTAAATGAAATAATGTAGGTTATTTATACACAAATCAGCATGTACACACACATTGTACCAGTCACCCTCATCTCAACCTCAGGAAAAACATGGCGCCAGTAAGTGGGCAAAAAATATGGACAGAAATATACAAAACATGACAAAGTTAATATGGATTTAAAGACAGGGAAAAGAGAAACAGAGAAATGGTCGATATGTTGACAGAAGGAGCTGTATGTCATGTATGTTAATACTATATATAACCATTACAGAAGATAACGTCTCACTGGAAAATATGACGTACTTCCTGCTTCTTTTATTCTACATTTTGTGTGATTTTTTTCCAGGTAGTTGCAGATATGTGCATGTTTTTGGGGGTGAGGAAGTTGACGACAGAATATAATATAGAGTATGAGACTAGAGTCGATCAGTTGTTTATTTATGGTACAAAAAGTCCATTATATTAAACCTCCTTTACGTTGTGTTTTTAATTGACATTAAACTAAAGGACTGTAATATTTTAGGCGCTGAACACACAATAATAATAATTATCACCTACAACTATTACTGTGTGATTGAGTCCTTCTGACACACACCTATAATCAGCTGTTTCCAAAAACAAACACACACACACCTCCAATAGGATAATCACATCACCCTGTGCTAACATATTAGCCGCAACTACTTTGCTAATGCTAACAGAGCTGTCGGGTTTTCTGCCCCCTAGTGGTCAACGTTGCTCAATGTTTTTGAATAAATCCCATCAGCCATTTAAGATGTATTTATGTGTGGGGTTTCACTGTAGTCTGTATGTTTCTGAAGGAGATCTTCAGTGTAGTAGGACATAAAATAAATACCTGTTGGTGTTTGACTTGGTTTGCTGAGTTCTTGAACTTCCTCTTCTACACCACCAAACACCTCAACCTGTGATAAGGAAATCATAAAGGTCTCCGACAAAATCAACTTTACATACTGATCCTCCACTCAAACCTGTAGGTCGACATACACACATTTACACACACAATAATACAAGCTCTACTCAAGAGCTGCAGTCCAGGTGTTAGATGATAACCTCAATGATTTTCTGTTATACTTTCACTAGTTGTGAAGCTAAAAATGCATATAATATAGTGAGAAAACATCATGGTGTCCCTAAAAATCAATAAAAGGGTGTATCCCCTGGGGAGTAGGAACGAGATGAAGACATTACATGCCTTCCTTTCGGCTAATTAGCCACCTAAGCCTAAAAAGCATTAACCCAAAAGACCACAATTATAAAGGAAATGTGTGTAAAATGACAGCTTTTTAAAATCTGTGACTTCACTTGTGTTTTCTTTTTGGATGGGTCGCAATAAAGCTAGCTGAAAGAAATCTCTGTATACAGAATATTCAGTAAAGTAGGCCCGAAAATGTTCAGGATTAAATGTTGTGGCCATAAATATCCCCAGTAAACCATGCAGAAATCGTTGGGTCGAAATCCAGAGTCGAATGAGCGGACATTAGCATCATTCACTAATCATTTGAGTAACTTTTTTGTGCGATAATGAACCAGTTCTTGCATCTCAAAAGTAAATATTATCTGGATGTCTTTGTCCTTTATGATAGTGCACTCAAAAGACCCAAACAATCAATTGGAAAATGACAAAAAAACAACAATAAAAATCACACTTAGAGCAGTAAATAGGTACATTTTGGCATTCGACACTTTATTCACAAACTAAAACCAATCACTGTATCCAGGTCAGTGGTGACTGTACAGGTGTGTTAGATCAGGATTAACTGGCTGTACATCGTGTGTCGTCGCTTCACCATGAACCCTTTCATCGGTCCATTCGTCCCTCCATCCTCCAATCAAAGTGCTCAGCAGTTTGTCCTTCAGTGTGTGTGTGTGTGTGTGTGTGTGTGTGTGTGTGTGTGTGTGTGTGTGTGTGTGTGTGTGTGTGTGTGTGTGTGTGTGTGTGTGTGTGTGTGTGTGTGTGTGTGAGAGTGAGAGAGAGAGAGAGTACACTTCAGAACCAGGACTCTGATCTGGATTTTCTCAGCTGGTCCAGAACGTTTTTTCTAGTGCGCGTCTTTAGAAAACACACCTAAACATTTACAAATACATTCAAAACACAACCAGGGAATTTTTTTTCCTAGATAGTTGTTAGACACCAAATAGCACCGCAGAGCAAATACTATGATCATTTGGGGTTAAAATTTAAAAAGAAATCTCTATCGACGGCAGACTGGCTGCACTCACACAGGAAGTGGAAATCACCCGGGAACACTTTTACACTGTTAGGATGAAAATAACATAATGAACATTTCTATAGCGCAGTGTTTCCTATTGCTGAGATCAAAAACATGGCGTCAAAATACGATATATGATGTAATAAAAGTCAGATTCTGCTGTATATGCACATCTAGGGAGGAAACTCAGTGATCAAACAGACTTAAATTCATTATAGATGACAGGAACAGACCAGATGCTGAACAGAAAAGGTTCAAAACCCACTAGTCGCTGTATTTTCATCAATGAATGAACACTTGTGCACATTCATTAAAGCCCAGTATGTCAGGGAGTCCCTAAAGTCACAGGTTTGTGTATTTAATCCCCTCATTTTCACAATTCATACCCAAACAACCACCCTTCACACCTTAATGTGAGCACTTAACACAATATAAACTACATTAAACCAACATATTTATCCCCTTAAACTGACTAATGTGTATTAAATACTAAATCATGGTCAATTCTTTTCCACACAGAAGCTACTTATCAACTCCAAAATAATCCAACGTGACATTTAGTAATCAGTCATTTGAGGGCAGAAAATACACAAGGAACAGTATCTGTCTCCTGGTTGGTCGATACAACGGCCAATCAGAGAAGCTGCTTCAGATCACATGCTGATACCAAAACCCAACTAAATTGTATCCCCCAGTGCACCTTTCATCTACCTGCAGACAGAAAACCCCAGTGTGTTTCTGACCCCCAGGGATTTATGAAAAGACCATAAAGAATCTGGACACACCTTCTCGCTCTGCTGAAAGGCATTCTGGGAAATGTAGTCACAAACAAAGGCAGCGGTAAGCAAGAGTGGCGCAAAAATAATACAACATTCTACCACATAATGCAAAGGATGTAACAGTGTAAGAGAGTCTGAGAGGTGACTTCTGATGACTTCATATTCAAGTTTTTAACATTCTGAAATCACCAGATCTGTGCAAAAAAATTGAAATCTTAAATCTCATGTTCACGTCTTGTGGGAATCCAGACGTGTTATATTTTTACATTTTCGTATAAGTTACAGGTCCTAATCTTTTAAACTCTGGGTGTGAGGGCGGAAAAAACGTGACAGCAAATGACAACTCTGAGGTTAAAACCAGCTGACAGGAAGTGAATGGACGGTAATGTTTGAAGGGTAATATGGGTAGAAAAAAGGAAATGGTAACACCCAACTACACAGACTTCTCATGGTGGCAGCTATATTAGAAGCTCCATAAAACAAGCCCTCGATGACATCACCATGTAGTGTCACGAGACATCAAGAGATTTCATCCTGTTTTTTAATCCTTGTTCGTTTCTGCGATTTTTAATCCCAAATGTTCTCGTTCGGTCGTTTTTCTTCAGGGCTGCCCTGTTGCATCATGGGTACTGTAGTCAGTCACCGCAGTTAACGCAACTGGAGCTCTGTCGTCGGAGATGGCCGCCGGTCACCATGGTAACACGGTAACGCTCAAGTTAGTGGAAGAAAAAATAAAGAAGTAAAAAATGAAGTCAGCAGAGAGGTCTCAGTGTTCGACCGGGAAGTCTGTCTGCTTTCTGAGAGTTAAGTAACGATAACAACAAGACTGGTCCTTTAATGTCTTTAAAGACGGGGAGAATCACTAAATATGGACAAGTCAAACAAATATGGCCGCTGGGAGGTCATCGGACAAGGAGGAGGAGGAGGAGGAGGAGGAGGAGGAGGAGGAGGAGGAGGAGGAAGTTTGGAGTTTTATAAACTCTGTTTCTTACTTATATAAGTTTTGGACTGAGTTATACTCAGGCTAGTCACTTTTTAGACTGAACTATGGGAAAAAACCTCGGACCAAAATACTTTAAAGTTAGATAGCAGATTAATATTTGTCAAGTAATTTCAACCTCAAATTATTGTTGAGAAAAAACAACTGATATTGATTTTTTAAAAGTCTATATCGTGGATACCGAGCTGAAGTGCACAAAACATGAATTGAGTTTCTTTACGGCTAGCAAACAAGCTAACAGCAGGTTTAATGCACACAATACCAGAGCAAAATGTAGAAATAATTAAACCTTTTTTATTAACTAACTTCAAATGCCTTAAATTGTATTTTTCCTGAAAAAAGTGGGCCTTTTATAACATGTTTTCAATATAAATCTGGAATTTTCCTGAAGCACGTCTTTATATCTTGTAGGAATAAAGAAATCTCTGCAATGGAATCTGGAAAAACCTGAGACCAAATGGTTTGATTCAGAAACTAGAAAAATGTTCACTGATCCGGCACAATTCTTTCAACTATTTTTAAGAAAATAAGACTCAAAGGAATGAATGACCTCTTAAGGAGAACACTGTTGCTAGGGGAGAATATTTACAAAAGCTGTCACTACCAAGATGTCCTCCTCGTCTCCTCTTCCTCTTCCTCCTCCTCCTCCCCCCTTAGCAGCCCCCACAGAGAAGTAGAGGAGAAAGAGGAGGAAGGATCAACTGATGAAGAGAGTTTTGTCCCAGCGATTCCCTGAGCAGCAGGGTGGGAGGGCAGAGTGATGTCACAGAGATGGCAGAAGCTGATTGGCTGACGGGTGAAACGGAGGCGTGGTTGTTGACTGAAGGCGTTGCCTCGACGACCACGCCCTGCTCCGACCAATCAGGGGGCTCAGCCCTTCCAGCCGTCCCAGATAGGACCTCTGCATCGACACAGGAAGGTGTTAGGTTGGATCAGAGTAAAGTGTGTGTGTGTGTGTGTGTGTGTGTGTGTGTGTGTGTGTGTGTGTGTGTGTGTGTGTGTGTGTGTGTGTGTGTGTGTGTGTGTGTGTGTGTGTGTGTGTGTGTGAGAGAGGTACAGTCAGCAGACAGACAACTGAGGGAGAGCATGTAGTAGCAGCAGAATAAGCAGTGTATTCATCATCAAGCATAACGTTTTCTTCCTAACGTCTATGGTACCGCATCATGTTTTCTGAAATCAGAGGGCTCTTCACACACTACTTTATTTATCACTTTAAAAACACCTTTCTTCTATAAATCAGCTTATAGCACAAAGTACAGCAAAGGCAGATTTGAATGTCTTTACTTTTGTAAAGTAATTGTCATACACGTGAACTATGATCCTCTGTACATTTGATAGCAATATCCTTCCATGGAACAACTGTTAGCTTGGTAAAAACAGACTTATTGAAATCTGTTTCAGTAAATTAACCATGAGAACAATATACGTTAAAAATGTATGTTTGCTTATTTGAAACTGATACACCTGCAGGGTTTTTGCAATTTGCAATAAGTTTCATGGATAAAGCATCAGCTAAATAAGACATTATGTAATATACTGTATGTAACAGACAGACAGACAGACAGACAGACAGACAGACAGACAGACAGACAGACAGACAGACAGACAGACAGACAGACAGACAGACAGACAGACAGACGTGCAGTAAGCAGACAGTAAGCAGGAAGCAGGCAAGACGATCTACAAAGAGGAAGACGAGGAGGAAGACTCACAGGGTTCGGGACGATGGAGATTTCTTGATTTTCGGCCACTTCTTCCTCTCAAACATCCTGATGCAACAAACACACACCGTGTTACACACACACGCACGCAGACACAACACACACACACACACACACACACACACACACACACACACACACACTCACACACACACACACACACACACTTTCTCTCTTTGCCCCACCACCAGCAGCCATCAGTTCCAACAGGAAATCATGCAGCATTCAGAGCAGGAAAACACAGTGTGAGTGTGTGTGTGTGTGTGTGTGTGTGTGTGTGTGTGTGTGTGTGTGTGTGTGTGTGTGTGTGTGTGTGTGTGTGTGTGTGTGTGTGTGTGTGTGTGTGTTTACCTGTAGTCATCAAAGCTGCCAAGGTCCCTCCCTCCTGCTGAAGAGAGACTCTGATTGGTTAGTGAGCAGAGGTTTTGTTTTGTCCCCATGTCATCAGATGGACTAAACAGTGAATGCTGGTTGTTACATCTTACATTTCAGCAGCACATTTATCAGTGTGTGTGTGTGTGTATGTGTGTGTGTGTGTGTGTGTGTGTGTGTGTGTGTGTGTGTGTGTGTAACATACCTGGCTCCATTGAGCGCGTGCGGGGGTTGCACTGCTTGTGTCCTCGGCAGCCTCTTAGCTCCATCAGCTGCACGTGAAGATTGTTGAGGACGGTCCGGTCCAAAGAGCTGACGGCGTTTATCAACTGGAGACAAAGAGCGAGAAAACAGAGGGTCGACCAATCACATTAGAGCTAGCCAGCTGACCAATCAGAGGGGCTCTGGTTTCAGAGAGAGTGTGAAAAGAGGCAGTATATGTGTGTGTGTGTGTGTGTGTGTGTGTGTGTTTGTGTGTACCTGGTAGGGGTCCGTGTTGAGGTCAAAGTACTCCAGGAAGCCGGTGGCAAACTCACAGAACAGGAAGTTGTGTGTCTCGTTGATCGTCCTCAGACACCAGTAGGTGTTGTTGTTGGCGCTGGTGCAGGCGCAGAATGAACCCACTGTGACACACACACACACACACACACACACACACACACACACACACACACACACACACACACACACACACACACACACACACACACACACACACACTTAGACATCACACAGTACACTACACCTCTTGAAAAACAGAATATAAAATGTACCATAAATATTTATCTTGCCCTGTAGAAAAAAGTGTGTGTGTGTGTGTGTGTGTGTGTGTGTGTGTGTGTGTGTCGTACATGTCCAGAAGGGAGCGGTGTGCCAGTGCTGGTTGTCGTGTGTGAAGCAGGTGAGTCCGGGCATCGAACACGTGTCGTTGTTCCTGATCCTCTTGATCATCTTCCTCATCTTCTTCCTCCTCTTCTGCTCCTTCAGAAGCCACGCCTTCTTGTCCCGACCCCCGCCCTTCCTGCACACACACATAAAAAACATACACAGGTTATACACACATTAATCACACACACACGTTATCAGCAAATGTATAGGAGAGATAACTGTCAAATGTTTTTACACAAACAAGCACTACAGGCAGGAGGAACAATTACACTTCGGACGTTTTGGGGGAAACTGTCCAAGATATTTTCATGCCGAGGTATTGACACACAAAAGATGATATGGAGAAAAACTGACCCACTTTTTACTTTGTTAATAAATCACCACCCAAAGTTTTGGACCACTGCAGTAATATATATATATATATATATAGCACAATTTGTTTGTATGAAATAAAAAGACAGACTTGGAGCCAATCCTGGATTACTACGTGACAGCAGTCTTCAAACACGTTTCTGTTCTCCGACATTTCCAGTCGAACAGCTGCTGCACGCACAGTATTAGAAATTTCGGCCTTCAAAATAAAAGTGTGAGTTTTTTCAGTGATTATATTTTTTTTCCACTTATAACTGCGACCCACTCAAAATGGGTCCGCGACCCACCAGCTGAGAACCACTGCTTTAGACTATTGTGTCTCTTGAATTGAAAATCAACATTTGTAATTTAAAACACATTGAAAAATCTCAGGTGTAAAATTTGAAATTAAATTGGTAACTCAAGATTCAGACTTTTGTATCACACATTATATGAGGTTATATCAGCTGTCCCAGACCAGAACAGACCCGGTCCAACTTGAAATTAAGGATCGAGTCAAGACCGTTTGTAATTGTCACACATATGTACACAGCACTGCGCTCACAGTGAAATTGGGCGTAAACTAATGGGTAAAATTGAAGATTTATTGGAGGAAAAAAAGGGGATAAATGTTCAGATGGTCAAGGGTTCGATCCCAAGCCCCTTCAGGCAACATGATGAAGTGTCCTTGGAAAGATACTGAACCCCAAATGGTTCCCATGTCAGTCGCTATGGAAAAAAGAGTAGACTAAAGGACATGTGATGGACTGTACTGGGAATGCACCAGTCCACAATTTACACACAATCTTCTGGGACCTACAGACAGAGCTGGTAAACATCAGTCTAATGTTCAGAGAGTCCGATCTTCTCTGTCTGCTTCTTTACTGAACGTTGGAGTCTCACCTGAAGGGGTGCCCGCCACCTCCTCTGAACCTCAGCTTATTCTTCAGTTTGGACTTAAACCTGAAAAACATACACGTTAACACCTGCTGTGACGACAAGCGGGAGCATTATTCTGTGTGTGTGCATTTGATCCCACTTACAGATACTTATTGCAGTCGCACTTCAGCGGCCGGGCCTTCTTCAGGTGACCTCTGACCTCTCGCAGGTTCTTTATCTTCGTCTGCAGCGTCTCAATCTAAAGGATAAAGTAACAGTGAGTTAAACTACAGCTGTAAAATCCTCACTTTATATTCTTACAGTGTGCTATTAGGTCCTGTACTTTAGTCAAATGTTCAATGCACTTGTAACAGAGTATTTAAACTGTGTTGTAATGGTACATTTACTTGAGTAAAGGGTATGAGTACTCTCTCCGCAGGTAGTGTGTTACCTCGTGGTCGATGTGCAGCTTGTGGTCCTTCCAGGCCTGCAGAGACTGATACACTCCAGTATCACACTTCACTGTGGCGTTAGGCAGAATGAAACATCTGCAAAAACAAAAAGAGGAATACTATATCAACCAGGTGAGGAATACACACAAAGAACAGCAACATAACAGCAGCTGACCGAGCTGAACACACAGTTTTGTCCTGGAGAACAAGCTGAGCTATCAAAGGCTGGTGATTCTCATTAGTCAGGATTAAACACTCACATTAATCTTAATTCCAACAAATGGAAATGTGCCTAATTTAGTTTAGATCGACACATAAACTGTGTAGGAACAGGAATAAATTCAGGGAACACTTCATAGGAATTAATGACAGGGTCCTAAAGACACAGAGATCCATATTTCTTCTGGTAATGAAGGATGCAAATACTTTCGAGGCTGATTACAGAACTTTAAAAGTGTGGAGACGGCTACGAAAATGCAAGTATAGCTTCTATGTCGGGTAAACGTTTAATTTTAAAGGTCTATGGTTTCTCAATCATTTCTTACAATGCTTCTCTTAAAAAACTATATTCTGGTATATTTCTAACAAAAATAAAGTACAAATACCAGCATTGAAGTTTGGTTTAATGGGTTGAATTTTAAATGAGTGGTCTTGAAAGAGCTGTACCATTTAAAAAAAACAACAAACATCTAAAGATATTCTAGATTTTTGAGAGGCAAGTGTTTGACCTCAGTATTCCTGGTTCCCTACCAATGTCACGTCTGGATTAGCTAAAGTTATGCTAAACACACTCACCTGTGTGTGACTTTGTGTGAGTTGGGCAGAGAGACGCCGTTGGGATCTCCCCCCATGCCGCTGAACTCGTCCTCGTCTCCGATTGGCTGAGGCCAGTCGTCCCCGCCCACCATGCTGTCGTTGCCGGGGTAACTGTTCGTCAAGGACACGGAGCGGCTGTAACGGTTCCTGGAGTAACTCTTCAGGGCTTTGAACTCTGAAACACACGCAGAGTATAGTTTATATTTAAATACTATTACCTGGGATTACCATTGAATGTATGTGGCTTTATTTTCCATGAATCTTGGGAGTAAAAGGAGGCAGAACTTTTAAAAAAAAGGCTTCTTCATGAAACCGCAAAAATCTGCAGGACCAGAGAGATGCTGCAGTTCTGATCTCAAACACTAGAGGTCAGCCTCACACCAGGACACCAGGTGAGCTTACTAAAACCACACTGGTAGAAACACTGCTTAAACATACGAGTTTGATTTCCATGTAATCACTCAGACATATTTAAATAATTAGGAGCATATTCTGAACGAGAGAGGACCCATCTGACTGGCTGGCACTGAGATTCCATTTGTGTTTATCCACAAGATGTAATGAGAATTAAACTGGAAGAAACACTATGATGTTATTATGAAGTAATCATGGAAAAACAAGCTTCGACCCTAACGAAGGAAACACACCAAAGTTTAATCACTTTTTTTCTTGTTTCTGGCGGAGAAAATGATTGGTAATAAAGGTATACATGTGATGGGAGTCACAGGACTATGTTTAACTGATTAGCAGCAGGATCAATCTGGCTGCCATTGCTGACGAAAGCCTGTTATTTGGCTGAAGTTTGCTGCTATTGTTGTGCTTAAATTAAACTAAATCTTTAAGACGAGTCTCTTAACTGCAGAGTATTTACAAGTTAAGCCTTTTGAATATAGGAGCTGTCAGGTATCCCCAGTTGTAAAACTCCCAGGCAAATAGCTGCATGCATAACGAATCAAAGCATGTATGCCCTGTCTGCTGCCAAGAAAGCCAGATGGATTCCCGATCCTGCAAAAGTTTCAGCCAACTCCATCCCCTCTATCTCGATCTTGAATAAAGGTACTCTTTCGCCCAAAACTATATAAAAAAATCTGCTAAAATTCTGTCTGCACATCACAATTCATCAGGTGTTTCTGGCTCAATGACCACTTAGTGAGAGTTCCTGGGTCTCTGCCGTCCCCTGCTGGATCAAACACCAACACTCACTCTTCTTGGAGAAGAAGGGCTTCTTGTTGAACGGCCTCATCATGGAGGGTCTGAGGCTCGGAGGTCGGAGGTCGCTGAGGTCGCAGTCGCAGTCTTCAGAGTTACGTCTGTACTTCTGAGACTTGATGCTCAGAGGACGCTGACGGCCGAAGATCTTCGCTGCTCCTCCTCCTCCGCCTACTCCGCCTTCGTTCTTACATTTGAAGAGGCGCAGTTTACCTGTGGTGTCTTCCACACACTGCCACTTCTACACACACACACACACACACACAGAAAATATGTTGTAAGAAGAGACATGATTGTGCAAGTAGAATGCAAGAATAGGAAAAAAAAAAAGGTTTTTGGGGCTGTTTTTATTCTCATCCTGCAGCTGTTTGTTACTACTACACGCACACACACACACACACACACACACACACACACACACACACACACACACACACACACACACACACACACACACACACACACACACACACACACACACACACACACACACACACACACACACACACACACACACACACACACACACAAACTCTTGATTCCCTTCACGTCGGTGCTCTTTGATTCTGCAGCTCCCGGTCCATTGTGTGGTTCTCCTGCTCATTACAGCTCTTATTTGTCCGTCTGGTTTCTACAGATCTGGTTTTCGTCTCTCTGACAGAAGTCGCTCTCTCTTCCACTCGCTGTCTTTCAAGTCTTTTGTGTGTTTATACCGGCGGTAGCCATCGTAGCTTTCCTGTGTTTACGCCAAAAAAGCTCTTTATGTCGTGAGTGTTCTGGTCAGGAAAATCTCAGCTGCATTTCGACACTTTACACATCAGAGAAGATCGCAAGACTAAAATATAGAGTATGGATAGGGAGGGATAGAGTTCATAAGGACAAAGTATTCAGGTGTGAAGGAATATGAGTAATTGATAGTACCAGGAGTAGCAACCGCTGAGGAAAGACATTTGATTAGGAGGAAGTTCATGGATAGAGAGATGGATGGATGGATGGATGGAGATAGATGGATGGATGGATGGATGGATGGATGGATGGATGGATGGATGGATGGATGGATGGATGGATGGATGGATGGATGGATGGATGGATGGATGGATGGATGGATGGATGGATGGATGGATGGATGGATGGATGGATGGATGGATGGATGGATGGATGGATGGATGGATGGATGGATGGATGGATGGATGGATGGATGGATGGATGGATGGATGGATGGATGGATGGATGGATGGATGGATGGATGGATGGATGGATGGATGGATGGATGGATGGATGGATGGATGGATGGATGGATGGATGGATGGATGGATGGATGGATGGATGGATGGATGGATGGATGGATGGATGGATGGATGGATGGATGGATGGATGGATGGATGGATGGATGGATGGATGGATGGATGGATGGATGGATGGATGGATCAGGAGTAAAGTAATAACTTGTGGTGTGAAATAACGGTTCTGGAAATAAAATGATTGGCAGTAATATTAATGGAATCAAGAGTGAAGAGACGGCATATCCAGTTGAGTAATGGGATGATGAGAAGTGCTCTGGGATGCGGGGTGAGGAGAGGAAGATAGGGATGAAGGAAGTGAAGGATCCGGAGTAAAGAAGTAAAGCAGTAGGGTCCGGCGTAGAAAACAAACTGTATTGTCTGAGTACCTGTCCGGTCTGCTGGCAGGGCGTCTGGTACTCGGCTCGCTGACAGAGGTCTTTCACTCGCTGGTGTTTGGGCAGGAAGTTCTCCTCCTGAGACACCTCCTTTCCCTCCACCAGCATGTGCAGTAGCTTCCTGTTAACACACACACACACACACAGCCAGGTCTCTTACACCATTGTTTTCTAAATAAAAACTGTATCAAACATCTAAAATAAGATGCACGCTGTACAGTCTCAGTGTTTGAGCATGACGCATCAGTTGTTTGAGCAGCAGGGATACAGCTGTGTGAGCAGATGTGAGACTTACATTATGTATTTTATTACTCATGTTCAGGAGAAACACTTTATTGATCCCTAAGGGGAGTTGTGTGCCGTTAAAATAGATGGTAATGTGTGTTTTAGTCTTCAATTCAAGAGGAGGACACACACTCTGTTGAAAGTCAAATAAAGAGTAAGGAAAACTTCCTGTTTTACCGTCCTGTTTACGAGGACATAAGGGATGTCACCTTCATTTATGTTGACATTTTTGGCTAGAAAACTATTAAGTTGTGTTTCAGGAAAGGATTTTTGCATAGCAGATTTATCTTTAGAGTTCTGGAGACGAAGCAGAATATTCAGTTTATGTTCGAGCGATAAAATAACCTGCGATACTGAATAGAAATGACATTTTTAGAAGCTGAAACTGTCCTTTTGTTGTCTTCTTAACCCATGAGTGTTAGGCAGTTTGTATACATGCCAGAAAATAAGTAATATAATCAATAATGAGAGATGTATTTACCCTCTCTCCACCAGAAACGAGTCTCTCCACAGCTTCGGCTTCTTGTTCACTTGAAACCTGCAGAAGAAGAAAACAACGGTAAAGGTTTAGACATCATTTCTGTCTTTTCAAGTAGAAATGAAGGCTCCCAACCCTCCTTCATCCTCTCTTTATTAGGAGGTTCTCTTTTAGTCCAGGAAACACTAAAGGGAAACATCCACCAGTTTCAGAGGCGCTAAATGTGGCCGCTGATGTCATGTCACACAATTCAACTCCAGTTTGATGAAAGATTCACTGCGGCTCCTCTTAGTGCCTCGTGCTCTGAGGAGAGCTTTAATTAAACACATTTATATTATATTCATAACACACTCTGTTCCCCTCTGTAAGTTCCTTCATCTGGTTTCTATTCTGGGATGTTTGTAACTTTAACTTTTCAGGAATAATATTTTGATTTTTCCTGCTGCAGTTTAAAGAACAAGTGGAAACGACTGCAGGACTTTTTCCAGTCACGGAGAAGGAACAGACAGTCCAACAAAGCATTACACGAAGGCATCTAAAAAGTAGTTAATTAAAGGACAATGTGAGGCACAATTTCCCAAAAGATGCATGCTGAATGACTCAAATTTTCTGCAGAATTTTTCAGTTTTTAAGGATAATTCACAGCATCCAAAACTCCAGATCTGATTGTCATCAGAGGTTTTATAAACGTTGAGAAATGGCTAACAATGAGTCATTTCTGGTCTCTATTTTGTATAAACTTTGTCTGAAAGTAGAGCTTCTGTCTCTGTGTCCTCGGGGGTTTATTCCTCTGTTCTTCTCGGAGGACGAGGAGGAAGCAGGAACAGATGCTGCACAGTTCCTCCGTATTCTTGAGAGATCGCATAGAGCCGATTCAAAGCGTGTTCAAACACAGACTTCACACACGGCAGAACTGAGTGTACGCTGAATAAAGACTTAAATTAGGAGACCTGGCTCTGTAGACGTTTTTAAATCAACAGGATGAAAGTCACGAGCAGCCTGGATCTGGATAAACTTTAAGGAGATTTTCT